>NW_023425346.1:27478471-27523471 GCF_014108415.1 Molossus molossus
TTTCTTAGGTCAGTTGGCTCGTGTAAAATAAACAAAACAGCACTACTCTGAGCATGTACGATATTTTTCATGAAATTAAAACCTAAATAAACATCAATATTGACTGAATGTATTCACAGATCAGTAATATTTCTATGATTTTGGCAGAAGGCCAATTTAATCGAACATATAACAGTACACCTACTGTGTGCCATGAGCTATATTATGTGTTGTTTACGACTATGACTAAAAGCTGTGAAATCCATTTAGACCAGTATTAAAAGAAAGAAAATAGAACAGAAAAAAAAAAGCAGACAGCAGAGAGCATCAAATGTAAATCAGAACATGCATCATGTTCGGAGCTCTGTTTCAGTTTAAACATGCCCACGCTCGGGTGTACCAGGGGCCCGGCAACGCACATCTCGGTGTGCACATCTCGGTGTGGGTCACGATGCGAAGCTCGGAAACGCTGCTGCCTCAGGATCTCTGGGTCACACAAGACTGTTTGAGACAGAGTCACCATCCTCAAGAACCTCTGTCAACGATGTTTAACAAATACAGAGCTAAGTAGAAACAAACTCCCAGGGACATTCAAAGGAGACAGCATCTCTGCGTTAGAGGTCAGGGAACATGGCCGAGATGAGACTTAGAGGACAGGCTGCGCTCGGGGGGGCAGAGGAGGAGAGAGGGGCTCTGGGTAACAGATGACATAGGAGCTTTCTTCAGGGAACACAGCAATCTAGGCCCCCGCCAGGGTACTCCTGTATGAGGATGGAAGTGAGGCTAGGAAGGTAGTTCCGACCACACGGAGAAATGCAGACCAGGGAGGTGTCCTTAGGTTGATAATTGCAGGAGAGCAGAAGGGGAGACACCTGGAGCTCATCTTTCGGAAGTTTAAGTTAGCAAAGGCTTACAGGGGGAGCGGTGGGCAGCTCCAGGCAGAGCACAAGGCTGGCTGGACGGACTGTGACTGGTCTAGAGCGATGTCCCTCCGCTGCCTGAGGCTGGGGGCTGCAATGGGCAGAGCTGACAGGCGTCGGAATGGTAAGGAATAAACTGGTTTGAAAAAGCATGGTTATCATACGTGCTGTTTTCACAATCCAAATTTCAGAAAGTGTCACTGTGAGATCCCTTTGGGGGTGAGAATGTGCACCCCATTTTATAAGAGCCCTAATTGCCAAGGTCCTTTCTGGCTCTAACCTCTTTCAGATGATATTTTAGGGATGAGTAAGCTCAGGCTACAGGAGGTGACATGGCTAATGAGCGGCAGGGCTGCAGCCAGACCCGAAGCCTTCGAAATTCCGGATGTGCCCACCCCACCGTGCCATGTATCTGTGATGGTTTCCATGTCACACGTGTAGCAGTTGTGGCAGGGGGAGACCTAGCTGGAGAAGCTCACGAGCTGGATTTAGATATTCACCCCCTGTTGTCTGCTTTCTGCCAGACGGCGGTTCCCATGGACACAGCAGGAAACACGAATCTGTAAAACAGGCAGGCCCTCGCCCAAGCCCCTCATTGGGGCAAATATTATTTTGACTATACCACACTCCAAATCACGACCACACACAACTAGCGGAATTAAAAAGATAAAATGGCGAAGCCATGTCGAGCAGCCACATTCTCCAACCTCCTATCTATCAACCCACCGTCACTTCTACATTCTCAGGCTTTTAAAACTAGGATCTGGTTCTAATTTCCTATTGGTGTATCAATGTCTTGACCTTTTCTCATTCATTATTTAATTAGTTTATCTATTTCTCTGTGTCATTCCCAAGTGCACATTTCCCATAAACTTCCAGGACAGCTTATGAAAATGAAAGAGCATTTTTCCTCGGTAATGTTTCCATCGTTGCAACTCCTGAGAACAATTTCTTGAGAGATGTTCTGGGAGTTGTATTCCAGAACACATTAGCTCCCTGGTCCTCCCCAGTAGGACGGATGAAATGGTCTTGCTTTGAGTGTTGCTCTGACTCTTCTGGTTTCAGCAGAAAAGATACACGTTCCACTTACAGAAGCTCCAGGAAGCGACTTCAAGCAGGCCCAAAGCTTAGTCCTGGGGGGAGGGGGGGGAGCACCTGCGAGCCAGTGTGGAGAAAAGACCAACTCTCCCGGGAAACGCTGGGAATGGGAGTCAGTTGTTTCCAGTGCATCGGGGAGGCAAGAGGAGCGGCAGAGTTAATAAGCTTTTCCTGAGAAAGGAAAAGAGCTTCTCAGGCATTGAGTGGGAACGTCGCCTTGTCAGGGGTATCGATGAGGTCTGGGCCCGGGGAGCTTGTCCCGCCAACTGGGAGCATCCCTGAGTCCTGCTGTGTGTAGCGCCTCTGTTTCAGAAGTCGTTCTGTTCACCCACGTGTCTTCCGTTCGGTTACACCATGGTCCCTCGCGGCAGCACAGTGACCGTGGATCACGGTCCAGAGTGATACAAGCTTACAACTGAGGTGCTGTGAGCAATGAGGAAAGGGGGAAGAGAAGGGAAGGGAAAGGCAGGGTACAGGACAAGAAGCACAGCTGAAGTTGGGATTTCGCCAGAAGATGGAAAGGGTGTGCCTGCGGCTATGTGGAGATGGGCAGACAAATTTAAACTAGAAATAATATAATACCTGGAGGAAATACAAGGAAATGCACAGACATATTCAGAAAAGGGCAGAGAAAACGAATTCATGAGGGATTAGGTTGGGGTCAGGGTTGAAAGAACCTCGTTTGCTACAAAGGAAATTTAAGTTCATCCTGCAGAACGTCTCTGAGACACATTCTTATTAGTATTGTTATACTGTTGGGATTCTCCTCGTGGGTGGTCTGGGTTTTGAAAGAAGACTGCTAGCAGTCAGTGGGTAAATTGAATATCACAGTGTCCAAAGGCCTGGAGACTGAACCTGTTGTAGGATTCAAGGTCCCAGAACATAAGGGCAATGACTGGGAAGGAGGCAACATGGGCATTATTTCCAAGGGGTCCATTCTCTGATGCAAAATTACTGAGTCAAAGAGAAGGTGGAGCGACCCACGCGGCTCAGGAATGAGAGTTCCCTTGCCACGGCCACGCGGGCATGTTTCCCCGTGAGTTGGTCAGTCTCAGTTAGGACGTGCCTTTCCTTTTACTGCTTTGGACAACGCAACTCTTAGTTTATAAATTCTTTGTATTTACACTTATTTCATTACTAGAAACATTAAAGTTTTTTTCCGCTAAAATGTGATTTAGTATCTGTATCTTCAGGTATAATCTCTCTGTGTGATTTTTGTAAGGTATTTAACTCAAGCCTTAGCGTGTTCATCTGCGTGTAGGGGAAGGCAACTGTACCTACTGAGAGGACGCTGTGATGCAAAACGAGGGGCTGGGCACAGAACAAGAGTTCAGTACGTCACTGCACTTACAGAATGTTCATGCTCTGCAAACCTTTATTATCAAGTTTAAAATGCACACTCAATTTCCCATACGAATTTTTTTGTTTTGTTGTCTTTTTTGCACAGAAGTTCTTTATTTTACTCAACGTCTTGTTTGCATTGAAATTTACTTTATTTCAGAGCTGAAATAAGTGTATTCAATTTTGTTTTCCTAAATTTGTTGGATATAAAGTTTACAAACAAGTTGGGTTTATTTGTGAATTTTCTATCTTTGTTCATTTTTCTACATTCATGTGTTTGAATGTGTAAAGTACTCCTTTAAAAGTTATCCCTTCTCACATGCTCTGACTCTGGTAGGGCATGCTTTTCTTCACTATGCCTTTGTAAGTGATTTCTTTGATACCCTGCCCATTTACCTATTTATTTAGTATGAATTTTAGAACAACTGTGTGCAGATATATAAAGTTAATATTTTGGTACCTTAATTGGAATTTTGTTAAATTCATAAATTATCTTAAGAGATAATGTCATTTCTATTACAGTGTATATTTTTTTCCTGTCAGGAGCATATGTCTACATTTATTTGAATCTTCCTTACTTTCCCATTATATTTTTGTTTTCTCCAGCAAAGGACTGGGAGAGAGAAAACTTCAGTTTTAAATCAGATTCTTGGGAAATTGACCTCCCCCATCACATTCTTAGAAAAGTGATGATATGCTTATTTCTAAGCTTAGTTCTAAGGTGGTTTTGTCTACTGAGAATCCATCTCAGTTCCATGCTACTTAAATGGGGCCAATAGAAATAATTTCTGTAGCTGTAAATTGTGAATGTTAATTGTTTACCTAGTCACTAGATTGCTGTAAGGGTTATGAAACAAAGTATTCAAAATTATTTGAAAATGTTACAATATAAACAAGGGTATGGTATAATGAAATATGATTATAAAAACATATTTTGCTTCCCAGACAATAAGATTCTAGAGGGGTGGGACCATGTGCCAGACCACAACAGGAACTCAGTCAATACTTCTGTTTGGGGAATGAGTAGAGAGCAATACTTTTTATTTATTTTTTTAATCCTTACTCAAGGACATCTTTGCATTTATCTTCAGATAGAGCAGGAGGGAGAGAGGGAGGAAGAGAGAGAGAGAAACAGCAACGTGAGAGAGATACATCGAGTGGTCATCACCCACACGACCCAACCAGGGCCAGGGACAAACCACAACCGAGATACGTGCCCTTAGCGGGAACTGAACCTGGGACTCTCTGGTCCACAGGCCGACGCTCTAACTGCTGAGCCAAACTGGCCAGGGCGAGAGCAATACATTTAAAAACAAAAAAAAAATTAAAGGAAAGAGAATTGGTTTGGGGAATGGTATGGTTTATAGTGAATAAGTTTATTCAATCTTACTGGTACATTTATTTCATATTATAATTCAACATTGATCAATATATTAATAGCTTTCTTTCTGCTGAGCTCCCCTTGTAGCAAAACGTTATACCTTTATAAGTTACTTGGTTGGGTTCTTAGAACGTTTCTAGCATTTCCACCTTAGTGTAGCTGCTCGGCTGAAAATGAGAGTGTAGCTGGGGGCTGAGTGAAGAGGGAGATGGGAGGGGAGGAAAACGTTATATAATTATCCAACATTTGACTCCAGAGCTAAGGATCAGGAATATGCCAAGTTCACAGTAATAACCATTGTCATGCCAGATACTAACCAGAAGCCTTCCACATACTGTTCTTAACCTCAAATTAAAGGTGAACCAGAAGGACTTCTGTCTGCCAAAGCTGCAGTTCAGGCTTTTACTTTCCTTCAACCCTTCTGCCCCCACCCCGGCCCACAGCGAGAACCAGTTCTCCCACCAGGCCTGCGGCAGGGACAGAAGGACCCTGACGTAAGGTTCTGGCTCTTCACAGAAAAAATATTTTGTTTAGAATTATCATTTGTGGGAAATTATTAAGTATACAAACACATTCCATTGATTTGATATCTTAAGCATTTGCTTTTTTTTTTTTTTTAAAACCATCTCAAGGGCTAACAATGTGACCTTGTCATGAGAACTGACCAGAAGGAAAATATTTGCATTGAGGAGCTTCTCAGCTCTTGGCTCATTTGAAACATGGAGTCTGATGGATGCTTTATGTAGCAGAATGACTTTTTAATTTTCTGGGTTTAAAGTAATTAAAGTAATGGCAAGAATCAACTTTCAAGGTTTAGCGTCGTTAACGTCTGCCTTGGATCTAAGATGCATTAAAGACTCAGCCCATAGACAAACTCTCAGTACAGGAGACTCACAATAAAACCTGCACGGTCGCTTAGAAAGCACTTCCTCCAAATTCTCTAACTGTGCAGAAGTCCTCATTAGCTCACGGTGGACAGTGCAGGTAGTTTTATTCTTCTTTCCCACCTCCTGCTTGGCACTGCAGAAGGACTGACTGAGGTGGACCTAGAAAGCTACAGGACCCGGTTCCAAACCTGATCTTCTGACTCAGTTCCTGTAAGTCGGTTTCTCAATCTTGGCATTGCTGACATTTTAGGTGGGATAGCTCTTTGCTGTGGGGGTGTCCCATGCAGTGTAGGATGTGTAAGCAACATCCCTGGCCTCTCCCCACTACATGCCAGTAACACCCTCCCCCCCACAGTGGTAACTACGAAACGTCTCTGGATATTGCCAAATGTCCCCTGGGGGTGGAGGGCAAAACTGCTCCTGATTGACACCATAAGCTGTCCAAAATGCCACGTCACCAGTAAGTGATAATTAACTCCATTCCCACAGAGACCAACATGACTCTGCTCCTGCTCTGCCTAATGGGACTCGGTTGCTAGAAGTGTCTTCAGACACCAGCTGGGTTGTCTCTAGCAAAAAGACTGCAGGCCATACTTTAACATTTATTACGAGTTCTTTACTCACCCAGGATAGACTCCTCCAGACTAAGGCAGGCATCTCGGAGAAGCTTGTTTTTCTCTCTAATGAGCCACAGATCGTAATGCATATTAAAGAACTATTGTGGTCAGTGGTGTAGCTGACCAAATATTTCTGCTTCCCCAATTTTGGGCTCAGAGCAGGATTGAATTTCCTGGCCCCCCTTATGGTTGGGCTGTGTCTTGTAACAAGTTCCGGCCAATGAGTTGAGTGGAGCCCTGTGTTACATGTAGGCCAGAGCACTGAATGGCCCATGGGAGACCCTCCAAGCTTTCTCTTCCATCCAGCATGGCAACTGGCCATGTCTGAGCTGGTGCTAGCTCGGGTCTCTCCGGAGGCTTGGGTCCCCGAGTGACCATGCCAGGAGAATAGCACTGCCCACCTGCAATACACATATGGCATGAACGGGAAATAAATCCTCCGTGTTTTAAGCCACTGAGATTTTAAGGTTATCTGTTAGCCGAGCATAACTCAGTTTATTCTGACTGATGCAGGAGCTGACAGATGAGAAAGAGACTGAAAAACAGATTTATGTTAAATCAAGGTCACCTATATTAAAACAGGAAATGTAATATAAAACCACTTAGAACTTCTTAAGTCTAAGGTCCTCTATTTTCATTCCCTAACTGTCGAGTATTTGGAAATCATCTCATTGTAGGTTTCTATATACCTGATATGGCATATAAATTATAGTATTCTATTACACCAATCTCATTCTTTCATTCAGTCATTCAAATAATATTTATTGAACATTAACTATATGCCACGTATTATATGGGATAACTTTCCACTTCACATTGTTCCTTGAGACCCTTCTTGTGATGATTCCATGTAGAAAAAAAAAGTGGAGTTCACTTTAATATCTAAAAAGCAAGACATTTAGGAATTCATTTCAGTTCATCTGAAGTTCTGTGGTGGTTTGTTTTGTAAACTTCGGTAGGAAACGCTTTCACATGGGTGGCCAGGGATCCCCCACCTTTATCACCTCCTGCTTTCTTCCTTGTAAACCATGGGTGACTTGGCAGACGTCCACACCGGCTGGGCGATGGCACTGGGGCGGACTGAGAGGTGCCAGCAAGTGAATCACCCTCCCTGCTCCTTGCTTCCCTCGGCGATCAAGTGGTCACCGCAGTGGTGCCCTCGCGGGCTCCGGTGAGGAGAGAGCAGCACACAGGGCTCCCAGCAGCGCCCGGCACGTTAAGAGTTCGAGCGATGCCGGTTCTAACGTCTAAAATCAACACTCCAGTAAGTGAGGAATGAAGAACTGGAGCGGGACCACGTGTGGCCGACATGACAGAACACATCGGCTTTCTCCACCTTTTCATCCGAAACGTCTCGCTCAGTGCTTGGTGCGAAGCAGATCTTTAAGACCACGTGTGCTGAACGCACAGGAATGAGCCGGCGTGAGACCGACTCCGGGTGCTCCTGCCCCCCGGACCGCTCCCTCCTGCCCCCCGGACCGCTCCCTCCTGCCCCCGGACCGCTCCCTCCGCCCCCCGGACCGCTCCCTCCGCCCCCCGGACCGCTCCCTCCGCCCCCCGGACCGCTCCCTCCTGCCCCCCGACCGCTCCCTCCGCCCCCCGGACCGCTCCCTCCGCCCCCCGGACCGCTCCCTCCTGCCCCCCGGACCGCTCCCTCCTGCCCCCCGGACCGCTCCCTCCTGCCCCCCGGACCGCTCCCTCCTGCCCCCCGGACCGCTCCCTCGCCCCCCGGACCGCTCCCTCCTGCCCCCCGGACCGCTCCCCTCCTGCCCCCCCGGACCGCTCCCTCCTGCCCCCCCGGACCGCTCCCTCCTGCCCCCCGGACCGCTCCCTCCGCCCCCCGGACCGCTCCCTCCTGCCCCCCCGGACCGCTCCCTCCTGCCCCCCCGGACCGCTCCCTCCTGCCCCCCGGACCGCTCCCTCCTGCCCCCCCGACCGCTCCCTCCTGCCCCCCGGACCGCTCCCTCCTGCCCCCGGACCGCTCCCTCCGCCCCCCGGACCGCTCCCTCCTGCCCCCCGGACCGCTCCCTCCTGCCCCCCGACCGACTGCTCCCTCCTGCCCCCCCGGACCGCTCCCTCCTGCCCCCCCGGACCGCTCCCTCCTGCCCCCCGACCGCTCCCTCCTGCCCCCCGACCGCTCCCTCCTGCCCAGCTGTGAGAACTGAACCGTCACGGTCCTAGGTCTCTCTCCTCTCTGTCAAGTGAGAGAATGACACCAAGGAGCTAGAAACGATGTAGCTAAAACCTAGAATCAATATTCTGAATCGACCTCACTTTTCAGAAACAGGAGGATAAAGACCTCACAACATAATTTAAAAATCCTTAAAACGTACTTAAAAATAATCAACAGCGTGGAGACTCTACAAAGCTGCTCTATTACAGTTCTAACATGTTCAGAAAAAAATCAATGGGGATTGTTCGCTTCCTCAAAAAGAGCAGTGGGACTCCCTGGCACCGAGGACATCACTCCGAGGGGCCGCTCTCCCTGGGAGCTCTGTGGGGCGGGGAGAAGAATGAAGTTGGATAAAGAGTCATCAACGTGCAAACTTTCAGCTAGAAGAATGAATTCCGCAGATCTAACAGTGATCATAGTCAACAGTACTGTATTATATACTGCAAAAATCTCTAAGAGACTAGATCTTTAATGTTCTCCCCACAAAAACGAGATGATGTGATAGATGTCCAAGCTGAAGCTATGGTGGTAATCAGTCACACTGTGACACAGGAATGTATCAAATGAACAAGTTGTACACCTTAAACTCACACACTGTCATATGTAAATCATATCTCAATAAAAAAAAAAAAAAGTAATTAATGGTCTTTCAGCCATATGTTTCTTGTCTTTTCCATACATGTATGCTTGTATGTGAAGGAGAAACATTTGACTCACAGGCAATGCAATTAATGTGACTTACTCTCAATAAATAGTAGCAATTAATAGCATAATAATCATTATTGCAAGTATTTACAAGAAAACCACTTCCTTACAAATGTTAACAGCATTGAGAATGATTCTTCTGGCTGACAGTAAATTGGTTTTATGATCTGGGTTTTAGATCAGCTAATGTAGCTCCTAGAAGAGAGAGCAGGCAAAGAATGTGCGCCTGCTAGGCGACCTTTTTGTGGAGTGGTGGGTGGTGACTTGGGGAAACAAATTAAATGTTTACACTTAGAGAAATTGCCGGGTCACAGTGGTTAACATACTACCCAGCTGTGTGACCCTGTTTAATTTCTCTGTGCCTCAATGTCTCCACCTGAGAAAAATGGAGAACAAGGCTTAGAACCATGCCTGGAATAGGGTGTACTGGATAAACCAGGATGGTGACAAGGATGAAGTTACACAGCATGGCCCATAAACGCTGGGAGCGAAGCCCTCTGCAAGCACAGCCTGGACAGGCGTGAGGCTCCTCGGGCTGCTCCTATGGAGCAAGGTGCTGGAGCCATAGAGAGAGTCCTTGTATATGTGAGATGACAGAGACGGACCATAAGGCAGAAGGAAGCCCCAGTGAGACAGGTGTTAACAGAAGCATGTGCATGGACAACACAATGGCCCTCTCCATGGGCGGCCCGGCGTTCACTTCGTCATTACTTCACAGCAGCCTAGGGACCTGCTAGCTATAGAGGTGTCTCCCCGAGGCAGAGGTTCCTGAGGGTAGAGACCGGGTCCTGCTCGCCATGGAATCTCCCTTCCGGGGTGCTCAGTAAGTATGTGTTGAAGTGAAGCCAAAGTGAGCATAAGATGGGCCTGTCATTACTACGCGCCAGTGCTTGGGCTTGGACGGTTCCCTGCCTCACTTTCAACCCCTCACGCTGCTCTAAGCAGCTCGCTGTGAAGTGTGGGAGGGGAGGCTGTGGCGCGAGAACACGGCCTTGGAGTCAACCCCCCTTGTCTGTGGTGGCGGCCGTACAACTGGCTCAGCGGCCTTGTACCGCGGGACAGCTCCAGCCACCTTCTCAGTCCATGCGCACACCTCACAACTGGCACAAATAAAACTGAACTTGGCAGTTCTGCAAATGAGCTGATTTTTTCTTCCTTCTTTTTTTTTAAAAATCTTTTTTCTTTATTGATTTTAGAGAGGAAGGGAGAAAGAGAGGGAAACATCAATGAGAGAGAACACTCACTGGCTGCCTCCTCCAGGCCCCCCACTGGGGATCAGGCCCACAACCTGGGCATGCGTCCTGACCAAATCGAACCGGCGACCTCTTGGTGCATGGGTCGATGCTCAACCACTGAGCCACACTGGACGGGCCTTCCTTCCTGCTTTATAGCCATCCATCAACCAAATTACTTTTCGTGTTTTCCTTGAGCGTCTCTGTCTTAGCCATATCTCAGTCACACGTGGACGACCACCATCGAGGCTTATATGGTTCTGCCGGCGTGGCACTGCTAGATTCGCTTCCCTAAGACACAAGTGCCATCGTGTTTCTTCCCTGTTCAAGATCTAGGCTCCACATTGCTCCCTTTGCCTAATCTAGTGTGTGCATCCAGATCCTCCCTACCCGGGCCCTGCCCTACCTAAGGAAGGTACATCTTACTCACCAGGCCTGCCTGTTGAGTCTCCTCCTTAGATGAGTGACCTCACGGCACTAATCACGGGGATTGTTCTCTCCTTTAAATGCAATATCTAAAACGTTTGCTTCTATATGCTTTGTTCATGTTGTTTCCACTTCTAGAATATTCTAATCCTTTGGCTACTCAATGAACATTCCACTCTAAATCTCATATGTCAGTACTAACATATAATTATATTGTTTTACATTTTATTCTCTGTTTCCTGTGCTATGCACAAGTGTTCCTTCTCCAACAAAACTATAAATTGCTTGAGGGCAGGGTGTTCATATTATTTTTTACCCATTTACCCAACAAATATTCACTAAGTTCCAGAACCGTGCCAGACACTGCACTTGGCTTTGGGATATAGCAAAGAACAAGAGAGATGAATCCCGGTGATCCGGTCCTTGAAGCACCTACATTCTAGTGTGTGTATGCGTGCACGTGTGTGTGTGTGTGTGTATGTGCGCACGCGCGCGCGCGTGTGTGTGTGTGTGTGTGTGTGTGTGTGTGATGAAGTAAAAAATTACACACAATTATAAGATTACAAACTAAGGTAAGCACCATGGAGCAAAAGTATAAGGTGCCATGAGACCATGATAAAGCTTCATGTTAAAAAAAATACCTCTGAGCTAAGATCAAAAGGATAAAATAGAAACAAACAGGCAAAAGTCCAAAGGTCTACCTCAAGAAAGGCTGGTGTCCATAAGCCCAGAAAGCAGAAGATGAGCCCTATCAGATGAGGCTAGGGAGGTACTGGCTGAGTGCAGTTCCTACCGCTGAACCAGAATCAAGACGCACTTGCTAAGTGAAGGTAACTTTACGTGGTCTTTAATAGTCACAATGCACGACGGTAAAGGTTATTTGTGATCTTGTTGTCTGTATATTTGGAGTTAAAAAAAAAGGCCAAACATCCAAAACTTATAAATACGAACACTTATGTGCTTAGAATTTTTGCTAGTTTTCTCAAGTTCAATAAATATATATGGACCAATGACAACAATAATATGAGCTGTGGTCTCCTCTATATTACAAGTTTGATGCCAAAATGCTTTACACAGGCCACCTAACAGATGGTAATGTGTGTCAGCCATTACCACTGTGAGCAGGATTCAAGCCAGTGACCCCAGAGGTGAGAGGTTGTATATCCAATTACGAATTTCCTCTTTCCTTAAGTGTTATGATGCCTAAAGCAGTATTTTGTATTTACATCTAGATGCATTGTATAAACTATTTTTGATAAAAGAGATGACTTCACGTTCTCAACTTAAATCAAAGACTGCTTACTTAAGTATTTTTTTAATTGAATCCCACTTTAATGTTATTGTATACTCTTTTGGTTAACAGTGCTCATCTTGATTATTTTAACAAAGGGAAACATGGAAATTAATACTTCAGTTGTAGAGCTTATGTCATCTATAAAAATACATGAGACAATTCGAACTAGATACCTGGGACATCTGTGAAGGTTTCTCCAAGGACAGATACGTGGAAATCGAGTCCCAAGTCCTTAAGATGCATTAATACCTTGAAAAAACTCTCCGGATCTTTATCATGCTCCCTGGAAAAAACACACAAAATATAACTTGTGATACCTGAGGGTATGTGTCAGGAGAGGTGTTTTCACTTCTCACAGTATCAGTTCCTTCCGTGGTCCATCGTTACTCAGGAGAGCCTCTGGCGTCCAAGCAGAGATGCCCCATCACCTTACATTGTAGCATCAGCATGGAGTTTTTCCCTAAGTATTATTTCTCTGTCATGTATCAACACCCAGTCTTAAGGGTCTGCAGCCTTTCATTAAAGAAAAACTCTATCATGTTTTCCACATTTTTTAGCCTACAGAAAGGCTAGTGTAGTTTCCTTGCCCCTAAAATGGTTAATTTTCCACTCGACACAGGTTCTTAACAAAAGAAAAGACCAGTCTTCAAAGGATGGTTCTCTACTGATCACGAGAATGTACCAAAGATGCTTTTCATTTCCACGAGTATGAATACCTCCTTCTCACGTTTGCTGAGCCCACAAGGAACACACGGTTTTAGAAAGCGAGATTAGAGACTCTCTCACTAATTTCTCATTTTAAATAATTGAATGGAGAATTATAAATACACCAAAAGGGGTTAGGCCTGAGTCTAAATCCACTGAGTATTAACTTAGAAGTGAAGGTTAGTCAACATATAAAAGAGTAGTAAAATTAAAGATAATTTTTTCATTTCACAGAGGTTTTGAAAAATATGAATTATTTTTGTTTGTTTAGCTTGTCAGTCTTCTTCATAATGACAGAATGAGAGGCTAAAGGACACTAAAAAAAATCACTAATTCAAGGAATCACATTAAAATGGAGTTATTTCTTACATTCTAGGTGTGAATATTCTAGTATTTCTTGCATTTAATTACACTGTTTGAAATTATCTTATTTCAGACAGATGTGGACCAGATGTCTTCAAAATATTTGTTTTTTATTTGTAATTCAGAATTTTAACTTATTTTTTCTATTCCAGAGAAATAGTTATATATCAGCAATTGAATTTCTCATTTACTAACTAATTATGTAAAAATAAATCTGTAAATTGATCAAACTGTGATATAAAATATGAAAATTACATCATTCAGGAAATCTCATGAAAAATGACATCTGCAACCCTAAATATATTAATTCACAATTCAGTCAACATTTTCAGTATCAAGAACTGAAATAAATGCATCTTCTGATTAACATTTTAAAATGGCATTTCTAATTTCATGGAACTGCAAATTCTTATGGAATTAGAATTCAGTAACAGTTTACGCTCTATATCTCTCTGTTTTATTTACTTCAAATAGTAAAGAATGCAATGGCAAAGTGCTCTTCTCTTGTTAAGATGGTGCGGATCACATACATGTACCACAGTGGAGTTTTGGACAGTTCTCATACATCACTGCTGTGGGCACGAACAAAGACCCCAAACAGTCAGCATGTAAACAGAACGCCATTTGCTGCCTCCGACCATATCAATCAAATAGTTACCACTTAATCTGTAATATGTTCTTTTAGTCTGATTCTCTTGGAAATACTTAGAGAAAACAATATAACAATATATCTTGAAGAGGGAGTAACACTATTGGGAAATTTAGCCACTTAGTTCTCTAAATTTTTCATTTTGAGTTCCAAAAATTTGGGCTATGGATTCCCAAGAGAACATCTATTCTAAATATTTCCTGCTGGTGTTCTGTTTGTTTGTTTTGTATTAAAGTAAAAGTAGATGTGGTTTGGGGTTGGGAGGAGGTTTAATGGCATAGAAGCTATACTTCTTAGGCAATTCCAATATGCTTTCAAAGCAGCAGGCTTTATGAACCTATATTTTCAGCGTTTCTATGCGAGATAAACACATTACAATCCTACTGTATTTTTAAGGTATTTTTTGTTGGTGGGCAAAAGCTTTGATATTCAATAGTTACTTTGCATAAGAACACAAAGGAGATTTGTATGAATCTCCTCTCTTTTGGTTTAAACTATAATACATGGACACATGTAAGGTGAAATTGTTCTTCTCCAAAATTATCCCTGAGGAAAAAAGTCTGAGAAAAAGAATCCTTTTATACTGAAGTCCTTAAAAAGTTTCTCATAATCTCAGGCACTCGCGCAATTACTTTCTTTTGAACACAGACCTGTTCAGGTAAGCGGTGCGAACCTGAAATAGCCCCCACTGGTGAGAGTTTTAGCATTGGTTGAAAAAGGAAGCAAAGGACTTGAACGCAGTACTGGGTTAGGAATTATTTGGAGAGACATGACCTAACAATTCAGAGTGGGATGCTGTCAAAAACAAGTATTTTAGAGGTCACCAAGGAAAGCGACAGTGGCTCCTGAAGACCACGAGTAGTAAGTGGGTTTTTATGGCTCGGGAGAAGGTTTCCAGCGCTAGCGTCACACACTGTTTCCCAAGTTCTGCCCCTCACGTCGCTCCGTCTGAATTCCAAATGGCAGGCGATGGACACATGCCGGCCGCCTGGAAAGGTGGCCCTTTCTGAGGTCAAGAGTCCACTGGAGGGGTGTCAGAGTAAAACTCCTAAAAACATTCTACATGACACATTCGTTAAAGAATTGTTTATGTCTAAATTAGTAGACTACATAAGTAGACACCTGACTATTTCTTCTATGTCCCATAGTCAATTTAACTGAAAGTTTTTAAAATTTTCTCTCTAGAAAAGTGGGAATTGCCCATCATTCAGACAACCATTAAAGATGCACACAAATGTTTAGCCACAGCCACACATCCAGGCATGGATATAGGCAGAGCTCAGTATTTTTTGTCCACTCATTCCAGATACCCAATGGATCATCACGGATCTTATGCCAGCACCCATGATGTCAATGAACCCATTTAGCAGAATATGTGAAACTGTCTTAACATCCTTTCTAAGAAGTCTAATGTGAAGCTCTTATACTTATGGTTTTAGCATAAAGCATTAAATATAAGATGGGAGACTTAGAAATATATTGAGTGACCCTGTCTGCCAATAGCTGTCAAGATTAAACACACATTTATAATATATTCAATTCTCTATGAACACTTTGTACACTTACGGGCTCCCTAAACATTCTTCTGCTCTCATCCACTGCTGGTAGGAATGTAAATTGAAATACTAGTGGTAATGTACATAATTAAGCCTTAAAATGTATATAATTTTTGCCCCAATAATTCCAATTTAGAAAAGTTACCCTATGAAATAATTAAAGAGGTGCACAGAAATGCAGCCAGAGCACTTTCATTAACAGCATTATTTATAATGGTGACCACCTGTAAACAACCTAATCAGATGATAAAGAAATATATTTAGATGCATACATATAATGCAAAACCATATAGCCATTAAAAATAATGTTGTAAAATGATATTTCTTGACATGGAAACATAATAAGGAAATACTCTTTTAAAAAAAGGGAAGGGACAGAGAAGTATTTATTTATTTATTTATTTATTTATTTATTTGGTACATGCCCCTAGCGGGACTCTCTGGTCCACAGGCCTACGCTTCAGTTGCTGAGCCAAACTGGGCAGGGTGAGAAGTATTTATTGTATGCTCTGTTTTGTAAGACAAATGAATGTGTATGACTAGAAAAAAGTTTGGGATGAACTATACCAAAATATTAACAAGGTTTATCTCTAGGGGTTATATTATAAATAATTCTTTTTTTTCCACATGTTTTCTATCATTTTTAACAAACATCAAAAATATAAATCATTGTAATGTTTTAAGGAACCACTTTATTGATTTTAGAGAGAGAAAAAGGCAGAAGGAGAGAGAGATAGAAACACTGATGAGAGAGAACATCGATTGGCCGCCTCCTGCATGCCCTCCCCACTGGGGATCAGGCCCACAACCTGGGCATGTGCCCTGACTGGGACTCGAACCAGCGACCTTGTGGTGTATGGGTCAATGCTCAACCACTGAGCCACACCGGATGGCCTGGAACCATCTCTTTCTAACATTCTGCCATAAAATGGTATTCACAGGATTTTTGCTTAACTCTGTAACATTTTCAGCATTTACAGTAGTATAATTCCTTGTTTCCTCTGACCCCTCCACATTCGACAGCTGCCCACCCACTAAGCCTGATTCATCATAAAACATTATAGGAGATGAGTCAGAATCCAGGCTTCCCAACAATTCCTACTTCTTGACTAGGTAAGAATGAAACAGTCTGGCTGGGAACTCATCCCTCCACAGCCCAACTATGGCAGAAGAGCCCAGCATGGAAATATTTCAGGCTTACTGGAAGCAGCAGATATAGCAAGAACAGCTTTTATTCCCAAATATTATTCAGAACATTTGAAAAGCATAAACTGTTTCCATGTGTTTTTTTTTCTTCTATATCTGTTCTCTCTCTGTTGCCTTTCCCATTTAGTTTTTTAGAGCTAAATGTCTTCCTATTCCTCACTTAACATTCATTCAGTAAATATTTATTGAGGATTTCTAAGTTCTCCATACTCGTCACTTACATTCAACTGTTGCCCTTTCCTATTTCCCACACAACTTCATACGTATTGAACGCAGGCTCTTTGGTTTGGTTTCTTGCCTTGCCTGGGCAGAAACCTGGCTCTATACAGATGCCATAGCTTTCCTAGCAGCATCCTCTCTGGACTGAGAGCTCCATGAGAGAAAGATAAATGATGTCTGTTTTGTTCATGACTAAGTACCCAGTGGCTTGCCAAGGAGTGGCAATGTGGCTTGCCAAGGAGTGGCAGACATTGCTTGTATTCATCAATATCTGGTTATTTTCTCATTTCTGGCAAAAGAAGACTCCACATTCATCCTCTTGAAGTAGGGGAGGCCACAGGACTAGTTCTGACGAGTGAATTGCAAGCTGATGGATGTGTGTCACTTCTAGGTGTCACTAAGAGCAGTTCTGGATAGTACTCTCTGGTGCAGGGATCCTTCCAGAAGTCTTATTTTAACCTGAGATGGTTAGCTTCAAAGAATGAGTCAGTCTGGATTACTACATAGAGGAGAATTGCCCTGCAAAACTATCTAAACATGCAGCAGACTTTGAATTAGTGAGAGAAGTAGAGTTTTGTTGTGTTTAAGTAACTGAGATTTTTTGGGGGGCGGGGGGGTCTTCATTATAGTAGCATATTGTGGCCTTTGCTGACTAATACATTATCTGTGGCACACAATTAGCTGGTCTAAAATATTCACTGAATAAATAAAGGTGTTGGAAAAATGAATGATATTTATAGATCTCCTACGAAGTTCAAGAGTCCATGTCAGGCATCTGATCCTAATCTTACTTAAGTCTCTCAACCAAGGGTCATACAAATAAATTATTCCTTGATTCAAGATCACACGGTAGAATTCAAGTCTGCATTCGACATCATGCCTCATCACTCCAAACTCATATTTTTTTCTTCTATATGGTTTTTTACTGTTTTCCTTCCTTCTTTTGACATATAATGAAAAGAAAAAGAGAGCTGGTACCTTCATTCCCTGGTTTCATTCCCATGCCATCAAGTTATGAACATTCATTCCTTAGATTCTCATTACAGGAGATTAAAACCCATTAGACAAGAGATCACAATAAGAA
Organism: Molossus molossus; assembly: GCF_014108415.1. Taxonomy (NCBI): domain Eukaryota; kingdom Metazoa; phylum Chordata; class Mammalia; order Chiroptera; family Molossidae; genus Molossus; species Molossus molossus. The sequence goes on from NW_023425346.1 coordinate 27,496,307, forward strand.
TATGGAAAAGTAATATGGAATTATGACCTCTCCAATGCCATGATTTCAGACTTCTTCCCTTTTCTGGCACCCTGCTAACCTGCACTGTACTTCCTCTACCTCCAAATTCAGGGATGTGTTTCTTACTCAAAAACGTAAGACTTCTCTCTACCACCTGGGTTAGCTGTCATCATTTACTTCTCTACTGTCCTGTCTAGGACCATACATGTTTCCTCTACTCTACTACATGCCCCGACAGCAACAGCTTTGGTTTCTCTCCTACTTCTGCTTCTTAAATGGGGCTTCAGAAAGACTTCAGCCGATAGTCTTCTTAGCCACCAACTTCTCAACTTCCCTCCCCACCCACACTACTGCCCCTCTTTCTCTGACTCTACTGGCCCTCCCCTCCATCATTTACTTACAGTTGACCAGACTAAGCCTATTCACTGTGGTTTTTTCTCATTCTCTTCATCTTTGATATTTGTGGTATTTTAATATTTTAGAAATTTAATCAATTCATTCCACCCTCTCCTCCACCTCCAACACATTCAAGACGCTAAGATGTTTTATATTCATTGCTTTAGGGAAGGGATGGGGAAAAGTCCCCTCGCCCCCAACCATGACCAAAAAGAGGGGCAGTATTCATAGTTGATCACGGAAGCAAAAACCTTTGTAGAAGTGGTGAGGATTTCAGATAGATACAAGTAGTTAAGAAAAATGCCATGAGACTATAGTACACCCTTCCTATCCGATGTCACTATTCCACCTCTAGATAAGAAACATGAAGGGCTGATGGAGAAGAGCTGAGAAGAACAGAACTCTGAGAATCCCAGAGGCCATGCACTATGCTTCCTGGGTCAGAAGACTGTGGAAGATCTAGGACTCCAGAGAGTGAGTGTCTGATTGTATGTGTCTAGGCAGACAGTACTGGAGACATTTGCAAGAGATTCTTGAGCTGTGGTAGGCATTACAGAAAACCATATTTTCTGTGAATGCCATGGAAGAAGCACAGAACAGCTGGCATACAGAAGCAAAGGGGTCTCTCACCAGTAGCCGGTGAGGAATGGGACCAGGAACATGGAAGACAGAGAATCTTGAACTGCCTGGCTTTCTATCACCATATTGAAATGGTCCATTGCAGAGAAACTAAGTTATAGAAAAATAAAATTCTAATTTATGCATATCAGGGTTTCCTGCCATCTGCATATTCATTATTCTCATTTTCCTTTTAGCAGAGGGAGAGATGCCTTTCAAAATGCAAAGTCTGTTAGGGCTCTAGATCTTCTACCTTACTTCTTTTGAGAGGTCTGTGTTCTTGTATTCAGTTTCCTTCCTAAAGCCTGTTCCACTCCACAATTTCTTCATTTATGCATATGGCGTTTTTAAGTTATCCCTTTTACCTGACCATATTTTTTAACAACAATAGTTCCAATAAGGTACCATTTCTAGGTGACTTTTCACAGGTCATTTCATCTTAGAGCATCAGCTATGTCCCTCTTTTCTTACCTCCTGTGTTTTCCCTACAACTGTCCCCTATTCTCCCATTTGCCCATTCTCTGGGATGAAAGTTCTCTCAATGCCACCAATTTCCACCCTTGCCCCTTTCATTCTCATGCATTTTATGGTTTCTCCAACTTTTGACATCATCGTCCAGACTCAACGCTCTGAGAAGGATCCTTGCTTGGTTTCCAAGTAGTGTATTCAGACTGTAACCTAATGACCTTCTCCCCAATCAAATCTTCCCACTCGTTCCACCCAGAAGGCCACCCAGGAAAAACCATATTCAACAAATCACTTTGTTTCCATTAGGTTTCACAATATGATTTCTTTTTAAATCTCCCCATTGCTAAAAGCTCAGACCCCCCAGGTTGTTTCTCTTCAACAATGATTTCTACTCTCCCTGGATACTGCACACAGTAATTTCATTCAGCTGTCTAACTTGCCAGTAAGCTCTCTTCCTCTGCAGCTCTGGCCAGGAAGCTGTAGACACCCATGCCTCAAAGAACTGGTAGGCCATGAAGTGTCTTAATTAAGACGAATTGGGTCTTCCCCACCCTTGAGATGTTACTTAAGCGGCAGCCACCATTCCACATATTTTAAACCATCATAATGTAATTACTTCCTCTCAGATCTGGGAGGTTCATTGAAACAACTCTTTCCTCTCCCCAGTGCATTATTGCCTTTCTATTTCCCTCTGTAATAATCTCCCTGTTGAATGTGGTGATTGGGGCTGTAATTTGCAACCAACTAATCATTTAGATTTTCTTTAGGATTATAATATTTCACTCCAAGGGATGTGTAGAAATACATTCAAAACTGCTTGCTAGTTCTCTATCCTGAGAGCTACTCCTGTAGTCCACCTCTTATTGTTAGAAACTTCTCCCAGGGTCTATCTAGGAAACTCTCTATCCCTGAGAACTGTTGTGTTTCTGCCTCTCCGAGAGGAAGGCGTGCGATTCTTGTTTCCTGTTTTACCCTGATGGCCAGGAAGCTTACATCCAGGTTTTAAAGTGCTCCATCTTGGCAAGTATCATACGGAAATAATAATACTAAAAATACAAGAACAGAAATAAATAAATAAAAACTCCCTGGAAGGGGTCACTAGTAGAGAGGATACTGCAGACAATAGAATCAGTGATTGTGAGAGCAACAGAATTTACCCAATGTAACAACAGAGAAAACTAGAAAGAAAAAAAGAAATAGAAGAGAACTGAACCTCAGGGACCTGTGGGACAAGAACAGAATATCAAAAATAGTACCATTTGTATTTCTTATAACTGCATGTGAATGTATAATTATTTCAATACAAATTTCAACTGTAAAAATGCACACCCATTGTAATAAAATACAATTAATTCAGAAATATATGAAGCATTGGAAAGCCCTGTTCCTCACCCCTCCTGGTTCTTCTACTCCTCAGATGACACCACTGACAGCTGTTCAGTGGGTAGGCTTCCTGACCTATTCCTGTGTATATGCAAACATATGCATTTGTATGCATGCATTTTTACATATACCTGCCTTATTTTATAAACAGGAGATCAGTATCCATCACTCCACACTTTACATTCTCACTACATATGTAACAGACATCTACATACATCAGCGTGTAGAGATATTTAATTTTAAATGGTTATATAATATCGCACAATTTTGTAGTAAATTCTTCTACTAATAGACATTTGTGTCTAATTTTTGGATGTCTCAAACAATACTAAAAGTGACATCTAGTTCTCTTTATAACATTAAAATTACTCTTTTGTAGAATTCTTAATCCATTCTTGTTTTCCCTCCTATCCTGCAAATGTGGCCACTTCAAATCTCTATCCAAGGCCCTTCCTACAATATGAACCTTCCTTTTGGAACTATCCTACTTTCAAAATATTACATACTCACTTCTGCTATAATTTGCATGAGGGAAGAACTCATGCCTTTGTTTACCCTGTATTCCCCATGTCTAGACCCAGGATTGGCACGATTCAAAATGTTATTAAATCGAGTTCATTCTAAACCTACATCATTTCCTGTGAATCTAATCGTTTTATCCCCACCTACTGTCAATTATTATTTTACTATCTATATAACCAGATGAATGTATGGAATGTTAACCTGGTTCTTCCAATGACAACTCATCTATAATAATTAAAGACTAAACGGCTGCCCTCATCAAACACAGCACTACTGACCAAGCTCCTCTCCAGTACCTGCATGTCCTTATTCTCCTAGTATTCCAGGATATCAAACCTGACAGACACATTTCCGAACATGGAGGCTCCCCCTAAATTTGTTCTGCCAGTCAACTTATTACAACCAACCTTGCCCTTTTATCCTATGCAAGTAATTTAAGATTTGCTTGATAATCTCCACCTTTGCAGTACAATGTTGTCACTCCATACTTGGACAACGCCACTGGGTTCACTTCCCCTCTGCCCCTTCAGCTTTCAAACACCTATGACATGCCCTGGCCGGTTTGGCTTAGTGGTCAGAGCACTGGCCTGCGGACCTGAGAGTCCTGGGTTTGAGTTCCGCTAAGGGCACGTACCTTGGTTGCAGTTTGTCCTCGGCCCTGGTTGGGGTCATGTGGGTGGCAGCCACTTGATGTGTCTCTCTCACGTCGATGTTTCTCTCTCTCTCTTCCTCCCTCTCTCCCTCCTGCTCTATCTGAAGATAAATGCAAAAATGTCCTCGAGTGAGGATAAAAACAAACAAATAAACAAAAAACTGTGACAACATCCTCTTCAACATGATTGTCCTTACATACCTCTTCTTTGAAATGTCACTAACTAGAAACCATTAAATGGAAATTAAGTTGCCCCATGCAACATTCAAACATGTCCCATCAATCATTTACCCCTACTAGTCCTCCAAATGAGTGCTGATACTCATATTCCTTCTCACCCTCTTCCTTTCTCTGCACTGTTTCCAAACCACAGCTCTTGTGTCTACAGTTGTGGAGTCTAGACCATGTCCTCCTCTCCTGTCTGCCTCCCCTTGTGTGTTGTCTCCATCGCTAACTCTGAATTTATTGTCACTATAATCATCCCTGTGATATCCCATCTCACTCCGAGTCACTTCTGCATCGACATCCCTAAGCTACTGACGACGTCATGAACATGCTCTTTCACATTACTTCATACGCATTTGTATGCTGTCCCCTGATCATCAGTCTGAAGCTCCACACCACCAGAGAGACCCTTTGACTCCAGAAGTTGGTAGACACTCAAAATATGACTTTGGAATTAGTGAATGATGGTTCCATCACGGCCGGACAGATACAGTTATATATTTAAAACTACAGTAGGATACATCTACGAAATGACAGAAAGGGTCATGTCTTTTTTTTTTAATAGAGAGTTAAACATGGTCTGGATTATTAGATGCCTTTCATTGACACGGATATCATTTCTTAATAACAGGTTTTCATATTCAGGTGTAGACATTTTGCCACATCTAGAAGTGACAAGGACTTCAATCATATGGGTTAGAATCATAATTTAAAGAAGAAAAATCCATTCTAAAACTTCCTTCTGATTTAAAAAAAATGTTAAAAATAGAAATGGACAGAGTGATTCATAAGAAATCTCTCCAATGGGAAGAAAAAAAAATGCTAAAATTCTGTCCATTTACATATCATGTCTTGTTTCTAGACCCAAATGAGACTGCTGTGTTTTTTGGCTGACACAGAGATCTCCTCGAAGAGACGGTCTCCCTTAGTCAGCAGCATGCTAAGCAAACCAGATTGTCATGGCAATGACTGTAGAAAAGGAGGAACTCAATATGGAATGTCTGTTCTACAAAGACCTGCTCAGAATGGTGTGTTCTTGTTGTTACATATGTTGCATTTTTTTTCATTTTATAAACAGTATTAATTACGTATTTCTCCTCTTCTACTACATTCTGAGGAAGGGAATAAATCTGTATTATTCCACTTAAACCTTTCACATAATATAAAAAAAAAATTGTTTTTGGTCCCAAATCTTCTTACTCCAGTCTTTCCTTCCTTATTATTTAAAGTTATTAAGATCTACTCACATTAGGTACCAAAGGTAGACTAATTATTCATATGGAAAAGCATAAAAGATTCTGAATATTATAATAACATCACATTCTATAAATTTACTATATTGCTAAAGAAAAGATTCTGCAGCCCTGGCCGGTTTGGCTCAGCGGTTGGAGCATCGGCCTGCGGTCCAGAGAGACCCGGGTTCGGTTCCCGCTAAGGGTACGTACCTCGGTTACAGTTTGTCCCCGGCCCTGGTTGGGTTGTGTGGGTGGCAGCTACTCGATGTGTCCCTTTCACGTCAATGTTTCTCTCTTTCTCTCTCTCCCTCCCACCCTATCTGAACGAAAAATGGAGAAGGATGTCCTCGAGTGAGGATAAAAAAGAAAAGAAAAGGTTCTCCAGAATGAGAAACCTCATGAACCAAAGTCTTAAGTAAACATGCTGACTGCCAGCAGAATAATTTATTTCTAGTAGAGAATAAACTATATTAGATAGTATAATTGGTGAGAGATTATTTTTATTAATTAGTTTGCTTTAGAAATGTATACAAACCCCCCTAAAGAAAAAAAAAGATGCTTATCAAAAGGTAATAATAATGAATTTATGACTATAGCTCTAATGGTGAGTTTTATCAGAATAAATGAAGCAAAAGAGCTTACATGGACAATAAAGCCTAGTAAAAAGAAGGTTAAAATCCTAGTTCTCATATTTAGTAACTGTAATCCAGCGCAAACTACCAAACCAGTCTGAGATTTAATTTCCTCATCTGTAACCATCTGGCTAATAACACTGAGTTCAAAGAACTATTGAGGGGATTAAGTGAGATGATGAATACGAAACAATTTGTAGTGCTTGGCAAACAGAAAATATATAATAAAGGATGGATGTTGTTATTATTATTATTGTTATATCATTATTAGAACCATTGTTTTATTTTTCATTCACAGAAATGGGAATTTAAGAATATTATAGGTAGTTTGATAGCCACCATAAATGGACAAAAAATAAAGTTTGCTACACTTTACAGTTGTAGTAAGCAGAATGCGCCATTATTTAGCGTCTCATGTTTACCTTGACAATTATAAATAAAGGCATCTAAAGTAGCAACTATTATATACACAAATAACATAGTAAGCATTCAATTTATGGCAGTTATTTTTGTTCTATTTTGTTGTTTTGTTAATCTTCACCTGAGGATATTTTTTCCATTGATTTTTAGAGAGAGTGGAAGAGAGGTAGGAAGGGAGGGAGGGAGGAAGGGGGAGAGAGAGAGAAAAACATCAATGTGAGAGAGATACATTGATTGGTTGCCTTCCACACGTGTCTTGACTGGGCTGGGGATCAAACCTGCAACCCAGGTACATGTCCTTGACCAGGAATAGAACCTACGACCCTTCCTTGCATGGGCCGTGGCTCTAACCACTTAGCTTCACTGGCCAGAAGGCAGTTATTTTTCACAGCCTACAGTTACAAATATGGTTTGAAGTAAAATCTGTGTTTACGTATAAAGGCACATCTATAACTGAATTATTATTCTCAGCATTGCATCCTTAATCCTGTCAAATGCCACAATTAGCCCAGTCACCTTTACATCAATAATCAATCCCTTAACCAACTGCTCACTGCCACCCAAATATATCTTTCCTTTCTTGATACAGTTCAGATACTCATCTTTTCTTCCCAGGTCCAGTGTAATATCATTCCAAATCCTTACAATAATTACAACCGAAGTTGGGGGAGTCCATGGTCATTTCTCCTTCCTCCTCTTGGAAATTACCCAAAAGCAACAGGAGAACTAGAAATAGAGTACAAACAAGATCTTCCAAGACAAAGACATCAAAAGCCACAAACCACACAACAGGTGGAAAGCTGCCCAAAATAATGAAGTTCCAACAGGTATCCAGGTGGAGGGGAATGAGGATGCTGGAGAGAACGGGCAGACATCCCTCCCAAACAAACATTCATCGGATGTGTGTGCCGGGGATGCGGTTTCCCGGTGCGGTCCAGTCTCAGGAAGCAGAGAATAAAGTGCTAAGTAAGAGATCAGACAGAGAAGGCATTTTTGTAAGAAGTTACCTGTTCAATCAACATCTTTTCTGGGAGGATTACAGAAGTACATTGGCTGGTGTACATGAAATAATTTTTTTCTGACTACATAATTTCATTAATTTTCACGAATTAGAAGGGCACTGGAAGTAGAATTGCCTATAAACATCCTAAAATAAGGGTAACCTTTGAAAAAAAGGGAAACATGAAAAAAAACCTGTTTCTTCTGTTTTAGACTCAAATTCCATGGCAATCAATGTTTTATTTTAAAAAATTGAAATCTGTATCATACTTTCTAAATGAGAACTTATCCAAAGACTCTGTATTATATGTATGTTAACTTATCACACTATTTTCATTAGGAAAAAGTCCATACATTTTTCTAGAGAGCAGTGCGTATTTGACGAGCAGAATTACTATTTCATTTTTTGGTGTAGTTTCTTAGACATTTTTTCCAATTTTGTTTTATATTCTTACACTCAATACTTTTTGACAGTTACTTAAACTTCTATGTTAGTACATGCTATATTTGGAAGTATTAAAATGAGGTATAATTTTAATAAGTCCAAGGGAGAAATCAGTGGTTTAGTACCTTTGTTGCATTTATAGGACAGATATGTAATAAGTGCCTCTCACTGAGTGTTTCCACCTGTAAACTGGGTTCTCAACAGGAAATGCTCAAGGAAAGGCTGGCTATACAGGGGTCTTTACTCGAGTATCAATTACTTTGAGGAAGGATGCCAGTTACACCAGCTTCATATTCAAAACGACATGTAAAAAAAAAACCACTGTGGTTGGTTCCAGGGTCCATTTGATTGGTATTATTTTAAACAGCAATTTAACATACAAAAAATCAGAACAACAAAATCTCTTTTTCAGTGTATGTGTTTGGCCTTAGGACAAAAATATCCTTGTCTAATGTTAGGAATTTATTCAATAAAGAACTGTGTGCCAGCCAGAATTTATACAAGGCACGGGGATACAAGTATGATTAATGGAAACAGGAGACCCACCCCTCAAGGAATCTAAGTGCTCGTCAGGGAGAGAGGCCGTTCCCTCTGTGCTATGCTTTTAGAGACAAGAAGAAAGTCCATTGTCCACAGACCTCACCTATGACCTTTAGTACCCGAAGTTCTTTAAGGCTGGAAGCTTTTATATGTTTTAGTAGTAAGTTTTAGCAAGGTATTTGGTCATAGTAGGTACGCACTAAATATTATTGGATGGGTTGAGGGTTAGATGCATAGGTGAAAATTCCCCTTTTGGGTCTCATTTTGGAAAAGCAGGTAAACAAGCAACCTCTTTAAAATGTAGCTATCCATGGGGAGATAAGACATTAACTTATTAGCAAGACTTTATACGGTCTTGGGATTTAATTTAAAACCAGGTGTGTCTTCCAAGAGGTCGCCAGTTCAATTCCCAGTCAGGGCACATGCCTGGGTTGCAGGCTCAATCCCCAGTGGGGGGCGTGCAGGAGGCAGCTGATTCGTGTTTCTCTCTCATGGATGTTTCTATCTCTTTCTCTATCTCCCTTCCTCTCTCTCTAAAATCAATAAAAACATTGAAAAAGTATATGTGTATCTCCATGTGCATATCATGTATTCTTTTGGGATTCAACTACTGAAACATCACTGAGAATGCAAATTCACATGGTTCAAGTAGAACCGCGAGAAGGACAAGACTTTGAAATATGAAGAATGTGTGTGAAATAGCAAGTTCTGGGTACCTGGGCAAGAGCTAAAAGGTTTGTGCTAATGATACCATCGTAATTAACCTAGTTATTAATAACAGGAAAGGAGCAAAGGGAAGGCCAAATATCATAGCATGTCATCTGGGCACTTTGCCAGGAAGGCACCGGTCCATTCCCCACAGATCACTGTGGGGAAGGGACTGGACAGAGGAGACAGATGCATTCCCAAAAAGTTGGGGGGATGAGTGAAGATGCTTGCTGTCACACCTGGGAACAGGTCACTGGCCAGAGTAGGCGTGGCCACTGCGAGCACTCTTAATGATTTGGGATATTTAATCCCTAAACAGAAAGTTCTCTCTTTTGTCTCCTCTTGTGCGCTCTCTCGGTTGACTACTGGCCCGTGGGGCTCTCATGTTCCTGCTCCCCTGCTTGCTCCCACATACCACAGGCTAGTGGAATGCAACTAGCCTGATGCTGAACTGGACCCGGGTGCAGGTGGAAACTCTGGACACTGGCTTTGCTTTTAGCTCTACTGAATCCCCAGCTACACTTCTTCCAGAACTGGATTAAGGGAAATGGAACTTTGGAAACCCAGGGATGTAATTCCACACAAATAAAAATCACTCACCCTCCCGTGCAAGCCTCAGAAAAGTATTTTTCTCAAGATATCGTAAGGATACCACCCCCAACACTCAGTGGGAAAAAGGACACCCCAATTCCACCAATAACACTAGGAGGAAGATATTCAATAGTATGTAAACCTGAGGGGGTGGGCAGTACCCCCTATGGAAAAACTTCGTCCATTTTACATTTGCTGGAAGCTGGCTTTTTTTTTTTTTTTTTTTATCCTCACCTGAGGACATTTTTCCATTTTTTGTTCAGGTAGAGTGGGAGTGGAGTGGGAGGGGGAGAGAGGAAGAGAGAGAGAAACATCGATGTGAAAGGGACACATCGAGTGGCTGCCACCCGCACGACCAACCAGGGCCGGGGACAAACTGCAACCGAGGTACATGCCCTTAGCGGGAACCGAACCCGGGTCTCTCAGGACCACAGGCCGACGCTCTAACCGCTGAGCCAAACCGGCCAGGGCTGGAAGCTGGCTCTTTAAGAATCTCCTCTGCAACAGGTTAAGCTTTTAGAGTGGCCTCAGTTCAGCAGTTCTGCAGTCTGGCACAAGAGGAAACGAGAGCTCTGAGGGACCTCATTTAGGGCTGGGATAGCAAGGGGCCACCCCACGATTTCCCTGTAGCTCAGGTGCAGCCCCCCACAGGAGGGAGCTCATCCGCCCGACGGCTCGCCTCAATGCTAGAGTTACCAATGGACGGCTCGCCTCAATGCTAGAGTTACCAATGGACGGTGAAGCAAAGCGCTTGCCTGTTCAGGTGGAGTCTTTCTGGGCTCCACGTTCAGTTCAGTGCGGTGATCTTTCTTGCCACTTCTGTGGCTCAGGCACTAAGGAGTAACGTATCACACAGGATCCCTCTTCCAATTAGCCTCACTTCCTCAGTGAAGCGTTGCCTGACTTTTCCAGGCAGAATCGGTTGCTTCCTCTTTGGGGTTTTCACTTATTATGTTGTACTGCAATTATCTGGGAGCTCTCTGAGGCAGGGTCTCAAAAGAAGCCCTATCAATACATGTGTAGGAGGATAATATTTGAAGTATTAATCAATGTACTTAATGGACTTCCTCCCTTGGTGTTTCTTACTTTGCAAATCCATCCCTCCCCCTCACCCCCTCAGCACTGGGAGCAAGGATAGTCTATCCTCTTGGCCCTTAAGGTAAGGTTATTAAACAGAGATGCAAAAAGAAAGCAAACGAATAGTTAATTCTTTCTTTTCATTAAAATTCTGATGCCAAGGTCTCAACAACAGTTGTGGATAATAATACTAAGTAGGTTTTTCTCAACATTATCCCTACCCACAACCTCACTGCCAAAGGGGGGAAACGCTGTATGCGGAGGGGGCAAGTGGGAGAGGCTAGAGATGCTCATCAGAGGAGGTCCGGGTCTGAAAACTGGAGAAAGGGGCAGTAGAGAGACAGTTAGAGGGGAGAATGACCCTGATCTTTTGCCTTTTCTTCCAGAACCCAGGGGAGGCAGGGGCCACTGTGTCTGGCAGGGTCGGGATGGACGGAGGCAAATAAAGTGCGTAGGTCAGGGAGGACCGAAAGCAAGTGTGCCGAGTTTTCTGAGGTCCAAAAGCTGCATGAGAGAGCAACCAAATTGTGCAGAGGGCCCGAGGGAGCTGGAGAGACCCGACAGCCAGCCTGCGGGGCTTCCCATCACGACGAGGGGCCCCGGCAGGGACACTGGCGTGGACAATGCGGTGTGTCTGCGGATGGGAACTCAGCACCGTAGACACAGCTCTGTGGGGTGATCACCAAGAACCAGACAGGACACGACGACTCTTTTCAGAGGATGCCATGTGGCCATGTGTCAGCTGAGACCAAGCCATCTTCCCTGATGCCCCAAAACATCCTTAGAACTTAAGTGCTACTCAAACAATAAATAAAGAGCGCTTAAAATTTACTGAATTATGAACTCCCCGAGAGAGTCCCGCCGTAAACAAGTTGAGTTATAGAGAAACAAAGATTAAAAATGTCAAAACTGACAGTGCTTATACGAACCAGGAACTGTCCTACAACCACTGGGGGCAGATTACAGATTAGATCACTTCATTCCCACGACTCCGTGAGCTCCGTACCTACCATCCTGCCACTCAGTTTACAGATGAGGAAACTGAAGCTTAGCAAAGTGGAGTAACTCGCCCGTGTTGCCCAACTGGCCCGTGGCGAGGGACAGATGTGGATCCGTCCAGGCAATCTGACTGCAGTGGTGCTCAGACATTACATACAATCTGGCATATGTGGGCACTGGGGTGGCCAACTGCCTTGCCCCGTGTAAATAAATGTGTGATTAGCGTGTGAATAAGTGAACGAGTAAATGGTCATATCTTGGATTCCTTGTACTTGGTACTGGAGTTCTTATGTTGAACTACAAATAAAAAAAAGGGTAACATTATTCTAAGACATTTTATTTAATTTTTTAAATTTATCTTTTCCCATCACCTTTTATTCCTTCTATGCCCTCCACCACCTCCACCCATCCCCCTCTACCCTGTACTAATACATTTTAAAATAAATGTCTTGCATATAAACATTTTAAGTTAAGAAAGAATGTGTCTTCCTGTCACCGTTATTTTAGTTAAGACATTTCTAAGTCATCTTTCCCCAGCCCAAGTCAGATTTTGAGATATTCTTTTATAGTTTTCCATACTTTTTATTCATTGCATTTACTACAATTACCACTTATTTGGTCGTAGTGCTTTTTAATCCTTACCTATCTAAGTAATCCACATGTTAAAGACTCCCTAGTTTCTTCCTGGCCAGTGTGGCTCAGTGGATTGAGCATCGTCCCATGCACCGAGAAGTCACCGGTTCGATTGCAGGTCAGGGCACATGCCCAGATTGCAGGCTTAATCCCCAGTGCGGGGTGTGCAGGAGGCAGAGGATCAATGTTTCTCTCTCGTCGGTGTTTCTACCTCTCTCTCCCTCTCCCTTCTTTTCTATCTAAAAAAAATCAATACAAATATATTTTAAAAAAAGACTCTGTGGTTTCTAATCTACTATGTATCTATCATATTATATACAAATGTTTAATATTTTACAATTCCTTAATGAAATAAATATCTATTTATAGAACTACCTATTAGATAAATTATAAAGCTAAATTAGTAATTATAAAGTAATTATTAGTAATTGTAAAGCTAAAAAAAAAAGATTTAACCATGGTAAGCTTCGTTTTATTTAAATGCCAAACAAGGGTCTGCAAGACAAATAGAGTCCTGAGGAGAGAGGTTCACATAAGACAGAAGGGGCATGACAGGTAAGTGCCCTCTCAAAACACCCACCTCCTCTAATGATCAGTTCTCCACTGTCAAGTCAGAGAAAGCGTGAGCTGGCCCTTGGAGAAGGTGATGATTTCCCCAGGGGTGGGGTACCTTTTTTCTGCCAAGGGCCACTGGATATTTATAATATCATTCGCAGGCCATACAAAATTACCAGCTTAGAAATTAGCCTGCTATATTTGGTCAGCTAAATTTGGTGAGGCGTGTGATGTTAGCTGGTATTGATTTCACGGGCCTCACACAGCCCGTGGGCTGGACGTTCCCCACCCGACAGACGCACATGGAGGGAAGGATGGCATTGCAGGTCAGGAACAGAACAGGAACAAAAGCACCGAGTTGAGAAAAAGCTAAGTAAACCTATGCCCCAGTTGCTGGACACACACATTCACAAAGATATGTATGTTTATTTTCCAACTGCTAGGAAGTGAGATGGGGCTACGCTGTAGGGCGAGAACTGCAAAGTGATGGCCATGTTGTGGAGTCAGTAAGAGCTCAGTAGGCTGCCTGCCCTGAGGAGCCTGGTGCTCCGTAGGTTACCCCAGCACCCAGCGAGCACAAAGTACCAGCCTGGTCCCTGTAGCCTGTGACTTTATGATCCTAGAGCAGTGGTTCTCTACCCTCCATGCTGCAAATCTTAGGGAACGATTAAAAAACCACCAACACCTGGGCTCCATCTCAGATCAACTAAATCAGAATCCCTCAGGGTGGAGCCTGCATTTCGGTATTTTGTAATGTGCAGCCAGGGTTGAGCACCACTATCTTATGAGGTCTTAAAATTGATAGATGAAGGCAATTCTGTTTAAACTTTTTTTTCTCTCAGATTAGTAGTTTTCAGCCCTGGCTGCACATTAGATTTAACTGGGATGCTTAAAGGAAAAAAAAAAAAAAAGGACTCAAGGGTCCTACTTGCAGAAATTCTGGTTTAATTGGCATTAGGGGAATAGGCATTGTTATTTTTTAAAACTCCTTACTTCATCAGGCAGGCAGATTGAGATCACTGATGTAGGAGAATGAAAGCCACAGAAGGACTCGGAGCAAAATGACATGAAGAGGTGTTGCGTCGGGGTGCTTACCCTCAGTGGGAACTGGCGGGTGTTGCGGTCAGGGAAGAGAGAACGAGAAGGCTATTGCAGTGGTCTAGGTTTACATTAGTAAAGACTGGGGCCAGAAACACGGCACAGCAGTGACATGGAATAATCCACAAATATCGTGAAGATCTATGTATCACTGTTACACATTAATAAAATTCCCTTGCAGTTTCCTAATTTCACACTGCCCTCAAACAAGTCTGAAACCTGACAACAAGCTGCCTGAGGGGTCTAACCAACAAAAACCTTGACTGAGATTTTAGTCTGAAGCAGTTCTGAGCTGGTAGCTCCCTCAGGCATCTGACAGGGCAAACACACATACCTCTGGCGAAATAAAGCTACAACACAGGCAATTCTCAGAGAATTCCCTTTGATAAAGTTCCCCAAAATATGGGCTCATGACCAAAATCAAGACCACACAGGACAGAGGCACCATGAGCAAAGAGAAAAAGACAGCAGACCTCACAAAGGTGTCATATACTAGGATGATCAAACATGGAATATGAAAGTACTATGTCTGAAGTATTTATAGAAACAAGAAACTAAATATGTGAAGAGCAAGAGATGATTAAGAATGACCAGTTTTTAAAAAGTAACAAAAAAGAACTTTGAGCTATAAAAAATACAATGACTGGAATAAAGGAAGAATTAATAAACTCAAAGACAATCCTAAAGACATGATCTAGGACCCAGTGGAGTAAAACGATGTGGAAAATTTGAAAGAAAGGTTAAGAAATGTGAGATGGTGTGAGAGATCAAGATACCAAAGCCTAAAAGGAGAGGAGAGAGAGAGTGAGTCCGAGGCAATGTCTGTAGATATAATAGTGAATGTTTTCCGGAAGTGATGAAAGGCACCAATTCAAAGATTTAAGAAAAGTCTAACAAACTCCAAGTAAGATTAAAAAAGAAAACCTTTTCTACATTATCATAGTGAAAATAAAGCACACCAAAGACAAAGACAAGATCTTTAAAGTATCTAGAGAGAGAAGCCCGATTCTGTGACTCCTCAATAGCAGCATAAAGCTGAGCGAATGTAATCTCAACCTGGGGTTGTATGCACAGAAAAAAATCCTCAAAGAACAATAGAGAAATAGAAGATACTTTCAGATGAGTTTGTCACCAACAGTTTCTCACTAAAAGCAATTCTTAAGGATGTTCTTCAGGCAGAAGGAAAGCCCTCATGTACAAGAGAGAATAAGCAGCAAAGAAAGAGGTACATATATGGGTAAGTTTGTATACTAGAATCATTAATTACTTAAAAATATCAAAATAGCTTGTAAGTTCCAAACAAGTAGACTGAAATATGAAAGGAAAGAAATATCTAATATGGCAATTAAGTGTGTTAGATTTCTACAGTGAGTTTTTCTGTAAAACTTCATTTGTTCTTTTCTGTATTGCTTAAAGCATTTCTAATGAACATGTAATGTTTACAAAAAGTTTCATATCATCTCTCTTCCCATTTCTCCTTCGTAGCACTTATCTCAGGTAAACTGTATTAATGTCTGTTGTAAGCTCCTAGCAGGCAAGGACTGTGTGTGTACGTTTTTCCTTCCTGTTATATCTTCAATGTTAATTCACTAATTGACATGTATTATGTGCTCAAGAAGTATAAAATGAATGAATGACTTCATGCTGATTGCATATGCAGCTTACATTACGTTGAATAACGCCCCACCCCAACCTAACATAAACTGTACATGATCAGTATGTAAATAATCGGTATGTAAATGTTACCTGAGTGGCAACAAAGGAGTTTGCAGATGTGATTAAGGGAGATTATCCTGGAACATCTGGCTGGGCCCTAAATGCAAACACATGTACCCTTATAGGAGGGAGGCAAAAAGAGGTTTGATACAGACTAAAGGAAAAAAGACAGTGTGACCCCAGAGACAGGGAATAGAGTGATACAGCCAGAAACTAGGGATTGCTGGCAGCCGTCAGAAGCTGGGAGAGGCCAGATGCTTTCTTCCCCAGGCCCTCTGGAGGGAATGAGTCCCTACTGACATCCTGATTTTCGCCCAGTGATACCAATGTCAGACTCCTGGCCTCCAGAGCTGTAAGAATAAATTTCTGTCATTTTAGGCTGTCACGTTTGTGGTATAGTAACCACAGGAAGCTAATAGACAGTGAAAGTGAAGAGGAACCAAGCAAGATCATCATTTGGAGCTGAGTGTGAGGGACATAAATGTACACTATTCACAAGCAGGAGGGTCAAAGAGCTTGGGGCAGGGGGAAAAGCAGCAGTTTGAATTCAGACATGTCATGTTTTAGAAAATAGCAAGAACCCTGGGAATATATGCAGACATCAAATACCTGTCTCCCTTCTCGGACTGTGGGCTCCCAGACAGCAGAGGACCAGCCGTTCTTCTTTGGGCTCCTGGGAGCTACCTATCACACAGTTATTCAGGCACATGTTTGGGATAATAGACCCGTTGAGATCAGAGACTCTTTGCTGAAGACAACTGAAAGAATGCTCAGCATTAGGTTTACGGATAATGAAGAGATTTGAAACATCCAGACTACATTTCATGATCATTTTACTGGATAATCAAGAGTTGCCTATTCTAGCACTTAGTAGAGTGGCTAGCTTTAGAAGAAGCTCAATAACTTACTGTTAAAATACTCACCCAAGGATATGCCTTTATCGTTTTTAGAGAAAGAGGAAGGGAGAAAAAGAAACATCGATTGGTTGCCTCTTGTACATGCCCTGGCTGGGGATCGAACCCACAACCCAGGCATGTGCCCTGACTAGGAATCAAACCCACAACCCACAGGTGTATGAGACAATGCTCCAACCAACTGAGCCACCCAGCCAGATCATCAATAGCATTTTTAAATGAACGAATAAGGAGGAAGAAGTACTAGGTGTGGTCCTTAAAAGTGATCTTGTTTCTTAAAAGGTTAAACATAAATTTATTAGGCAACTCAGAAATTTACATCTAAGTATCTACCCAAGATAAATGAAAACATATGTGCCTACAAAGACTTCTACGCAATATTCAGAGGAGTGTTATTCACAATCAAAAAGTGCAAACAATCCAAATAATAAAGTATGTTATACCCATAGAATGGAATATTATACCCATAGAATGGGATATTATTCAGCATAAGAAAGGAACAAACTACTGATACATGCTACAACATCAACCCTCAAGAACACCATCCTAAATGAAAGAAACCAGATACAAAAGACTGTTCCATTCATGGGGCATATCCAGAAAAGGGGAACTTACAGAGAGCAATCACATCAGTGTTCTCCTGGGGTAGGGAGGAAACAGCGACAGACTCAAAAGGGGCATGAGGATTCTTTCTAGGGTGATGGATGTTCTAAAATTGGATTTTGGTGATGGTTGTGCAACTCTGTAAATTTACTAAAAACATTGAATTATATATTTAAAATGAGTGAATTTTGTAATACATAAATTAATGCCATTCAAACTATATTTTCTAAAAAAGTAATGTGCTTGAATACATGACAATTATAAAGGTAAGAAAGCGCTTCTTACCAAATCACATCTTTGTTAAAAAAAATATATATATATATACACACACACACACACACACACACACAAATAAATATATATGTAAAACTGTATAACTCTGTGTGAGTGTGCATACACACACACACACACAAACACTAAAACAGCATTACCACTCCAGCCCAGCCAGTGTGGCTCACTGGCTGAGCATGGACCCAGGCACCAAGAGGCGGCCAGTTCAATTCCCAGTCAGGGCACATGCCCAGGTTGTAGGCCAAATCCCCAGTGGGGGGCATGCAGGAGGCTGCCAATCGATGTTCTCTCTCATCAATGTTTCTGTCTCTCTCTCCCTTTCCCTTCCTCTCTCTGTAAAACCAATAAAGAAAACAAAACAAGACAAAACCAAAAACAGCATTACCACTCCTAAATGAAGGTTTATGGACGCCATCTTGTAAAAAAACGAAAACAATTTGTGATATTGACAGTGTGGATTCTTGATGTAAGAGCTTCAAAAAACACTTTTCTGTCCAGGTTTAGTAATGCCCTAACAATCACACAAATGTGAGGGGACATTTGGTAGCCTTTTATAGACTCATTTACAAGGCAGATGCTGCTCCTTAGAAGTGTTTGCTCTGTAGCCTAATTCCATTTTTCTGTACAGTATGTACTTGTTTTGGGTAGGCTGAAAATGAAGACAAAAAAAGACGACTTTATTTAGCTATTTTTCTTTTCCTTTTCTAGGAGGGTTAAGAAAAAACTGATTTTAGCCAATAAGAGATAGTGGGCAAAAGTCACAGTCCCATGTAAGGTAATGAAGTACTCTGTATTATTTACTAATGATAACAGCTAATGTTTATTAAGTGCTTATTCTCTGCCAGGAACTGTGCTAACTGATTTACATATATCATCTTCTCTAATCCTTAGAACAATCCTATAATGTCATTAACATTATTCCCATCATGTAAAGAAGAAAACTGAAGTTACAGAGTAAGTAGTGACAGAGACCAGACCGTACTATTCTGTAACCATCACTGGGACATACCTGCTGCCAACAAAATTAGTATGAATTTAATGTTGAAAATCAGGAAACTCAAACATTTATAGGGTTCACTATCCATACTTTTTAATTAACTCATTTATTTTTGTTAGAGATGTTTCTCCTTTTCCCCCCACTGACACCCCCTTTCCCCCTCCCCACCCTGTCCCTACCTTTGTTGTCCATGTCCACTGTTCATACATACATGCATATAAGTTCTGTGGTTTCTCTCTCCCCCACCACCCACTCTTCTGGGGATTGTCAGTCTGCACCCCACTTCCACGTCTCTGGGTCTACCCCATTCCTCAGACTGTTATGTTCATTATATTCCACTAATAAGTGAGATCATATGATACTTGTCTTTCTCTGTTTGGCTTGTTTCACTTAGGATGATACTTTCCAGGTCCCTCCATGTCGTCTCAAAGGATAAGAGATCTTTCTTTCTTACAGCTGCGTAGTACTCCATTGTGTATATGTACCACTGCTTTTTTATCCATTTGTCTACTGATGGACATTTGGGCTGTTTCCAGATCTTAGCTATTGTAAATAGTGCTGCTATGACATTTTAAATGTGCAGGAATCGAATATATCCATGCTGATAGCATCCAACTTTCTATCTTGAGTCCTGACTGCCTGCTCATGTGAAAGACTTGTATATCTAATTTTCAATTCAACTCTCCACTTGCACATCTAAAGTGTATTTCTAACTTAATATGCTTAAATGCCAACTTTCTCAACCTCCTTCCCTCACCCCCAAGTGTTTCCATTTCAGTTAATAGCACCTACATTTATCCACTGAGAACAAAATCTTTAGCATATATCCTGACCACTTCTGATACCCTCCATTGCTACTGCCCCAGTCAAATGACCACCATGCCTGTCTGGATTCTTGCAGGAGCTATCTGCATGCAATGACGTGGGCTGGCTGTACTAAAATAATGGATTACAAAAAGTATGTTGGAGATCAGGGAGGTGAATGTATCAAAAGGGCAGCACTACTGCATGCATTCAAGGCACCAGCCAAAGGAGGCACTGTCACCTTCAACAAGTGCCGTCTGTTTGCCCTGCCCAAAGGGAGAGATGGCACGGGGAACGCAGGCGGGACACCCACGCCCCACCTGGGAGTGGCCTACCTCACACGTGCGTGTAAGACCCAGTCCCACAGCTACACCAAACTGCAACAGAGCCAGGAAAATGTGGTCCGACTGTGTTCCCGCCTCCCAAACAGGCGAAAAAAATGGGGGTGGAGGATAGCCAACAGTCTCTTCCATACCCTTCCCCTCATTCTAAAACTCTGGATCTCGGGTGGTAATTTTGAAACTGAGGAAACAATTTCTCCTTTGAAAGAGTTCTTATTAAAAATGGTATAGGTAAAAAAAAGTCAGTCCTGTAAAGGATCATATCTAATTTCAGAGTAAAAATACCTTCTGGAAAAAAGCAGCTATGAGAGGTGCCACCTAAAACAGTGATTTCATGCTAAGTCAGACGATAATGGCAATATACATGACACTAACAGAGGCTTACAAGAATGGCATTTTCGAAAGAAGTAACTGAGAGGCTGGTTTCTGGTTTCATTTATGTAACAGGAAACAATTTGGGGAAAAGGTGAAAATATACATTGAACCACAGAGTTGTATTTTCTTTCTTTCTTTTTTTTTTTTTTTGATGGGGGAGGGAGGATGGAAGGAAAATGAACACAAGAGCTTTACACTAAGTCTTTATCAGTCAATCAATTATCCTCATTAAGAACAGTCTATAGCATATGTGTAGAGGGGGAAGAATTATAGTGATTTTGACTTTTATATTGAAAGGACAAAGTATTTTAGGGGATAATGGTGGTAAGAGCACCTTTTTGCTTTTGTCTGTGTCCCACAGGGAAAGTTACCCAGGTGAAGGAACTGATGAGAAGCAGTTCATTGGAGGCAGTACAGTAAAGAAGATAAAATAGGATTCTGGGCAATACATTTCTTTCTACTCTGTAAATAACCCCCTTTAACATATAGGCTCTTTAAAGAAAAAAGAAAACAAAGCATTCAGAAAGGGCTTGATACATTATTTATGAATTTATCCAGTGAAAAAACACACCTACTCAGACATTTAAATAAAAACTTTCAACTACTGTATCTAATTTTATTGGTATTCAGAAAAGACAAAGTGGAAAGGTATTGTTTGTTAAACTGCTACACAGCTTTCTACAAACAGAATGTTTACAAACCACTTGGAATCACTT
This sequence comes from Molossus molossus, assembly GCF_014108415.1. NCBI lineage: Eukaryota > Metazoa > Chordata > Mammalia > Chiroptera > Molossidae > Molossus > Molossus molossus. Next base: position 27,517,260 of record NW_023425346.1, read on the forward strand.
TTCCAAAGTTTCAGTTTCTGAAGGTCAAATAACTATGTAACTGCTTAATGAAGAAGCAGAGAGGTACCTCTAAATATCTCCCAGCTCTGATGGGCTTATATTCTGCTCCTTAGGTGAGGTATTAGCAAAGCTTATTTATTTTCATTTCCAAGGCTTTTATTTGCTCATTCCCTTGTGGTAAAGCTGATTTCCATGATGATTCCCTTCTTAATTTAATACCCTTTTTACTCATCATATAGACATAAGAATTTTCCATAAAATAATGAAATCCTTGCAAAGGAAATGAAGACAACTCAGAGAGTAAAGTAAACTAGCTCTTTTCTCAATTAATTGATCCACTGTCATGTGCATATAAGGTTTTTTTAAACCTAGGAAAATAAGGTTAATTAACATAAAAAAGCCTCACTCCTCTAGATGCTGAATTTTGTATTTTACCCATGCTGCCTTAAGTGCCTTGATTTCCCAGTAATGACCTAGTTCTCCTAATGAGGAACATTAACCCCTGGCTGTAGCTGTCCAGGACTTAATTGTCAACTGCAGCTGAAATAGGGGAGTTTGCCGATCAGCAGGTATGCGGTATATTAACTCATGTCATTTCAACCCCTAATAAATAAATCTGTTGCTAAGGCAACAGAAAGATCAGCTCTATCAGTATTCTCCACAACCCCCCCTCCCCGCCCCCACCTCTCTTTTGGAGGAAACTGCCTTTCACACCAAGCTTAGGAAAAAGAAGGAAATTAACTACATGTAACCATAATTAGAAGTAACATCATTTCTCATCTTAGAAACATATCTAAATTAATAAAAAAGGACAGCAAAGAGAGAAATGTGTTTGCCTAAGATCACGATAAATTATTTCCTTCAACAGGAGATAGGCACTGTGAGCTATACATCTGAGTAAGAACAAATCTCAAACATTTCGGCTCTTTGTGTTTTTGAAATTTTCCCTTCTTTTGTTTAACCAACAAATGATGCTAGCCTGAATAGTGCTGAAATAGCTAATTAGTTGTGTAGCCAATAAAGATGATACAAAGGGGGAAAAACACCTTACATAATTTATAACAGTTATTGCTATTCTACCTTGGAATTTTTTGGTGTAGTTGAATAAATAAATAAATAAAAAATCTGGACACTGAACCTTAGTCTGGGTAACCTGGAAAAGCCATAGACTCTCATTCACATAGGATTATAAACAGGAGTTTAGAAAGTAATTTCAATGGATTGCTTAGAAATGGTTTACACATCTGGATTATGGTAGAGGAGTAGGTAGAAAAAAAAACCTAACATGATATCCCATTCTTGATTTATTTTTCAATGACAACTAAGAAATTACTTTGGTTTTAACCAGTTTGAGCCTTTTTTCCCAAATACCATAATTTTACATTTTTATCACCCTTCTGTTAAAATAAATTATTTTACTTTGACAAAGTTGTGAGGGATTTGTATTTACAAATTCCTATAAAGATAATTCATTAAAAATAAAACGTATGTTTGGTGAAAGCAATGCTGATCTCATGATCTCACCTGTTATCTGGTTAACTGAGTTCCCCTGGATTTTCACTGGCTGTCTTCCCAGGACACGAAACTTGTGCAGCTGGACTTACTGAGTAAGTAAGAGTCAGTCACCAAAGAATCAACCCATCAATGCTAAGTAACATTAACTGAGCATCCAAACAAACAAACAAAAAAGTTTCTATCTCTATCCAGGAGGACCTTAGGATCTAAACCAAATGACACCTTTTAAAACACAGAATGGGTAGGGCTGGGAGGCAGAGTCTAGTTACACATATGTGAGGTGCCCTGGACTGCACAGGCGTCCTTGGTGCATGCAAATCCAGTCAGGCGAATTCACACACCACCAGATTTAAATCAGGGCAGATGTCTGTGGAAGGCAGAGGATTTCAGGGCATTTCTAAAGAAACATAATTGTGCCCTGGCCAGTCTGACGCAGTGGTTAGAGCATCAGCCTGCGGACCAATGAGTCACGGGTTCGATTCCCATCAAGGGCACATACCTCAGTTGCGGTTCGTCCCCTGCCCTGGTCAGGGTTGTGTGTGGGGTGACCAGTCGATGTGTCCTTCTCACATCCATGTTTCTCTCTCCCTCCTTTCCTCCCTCCCACTCTATCTGAAGATAAATAGAAAAATATCCTCAGGGGAGAATTAGAAAAATAAAAAATAAATAAATAAAACAAAATAAAAAGAAACATAACTGTAACTACCATCAATAGAAGATAGAAAATGATATACATTAAGAGCAACAGGAGAAATATTAGTCCTGAAAAATGGAGGAAAGAGTGGGCTAAATAGAGAGGTCAGGGATGGTGTGGAGAACGGTTTAATAACAGGGAGGAGAACTCTATTTAACTCACACACAACTGTATACATGACATAAATATCTGTAACAAAGAGGTAGACAATATATCCATCCATCCATCCGCATCACCTAGCTAATTATTCCCCAAATCACTCAATCCATGATTTGTGTTAAGTAAATAAGCCTGGTATAAGAATTTGACCAAGAGTTACTATTGAAAGAAGCAAAGGCAGACACGGTTCTTGAGCAGGTAAAGACAACTGTCATAAGCATGTCATAATCAAACACCATCTTTTCCAGCAATTAGTATATTTAAAAAATGAGTCAAATTTTTATCCCTGTTAGGCAGGAAAGGGTAACAAGACCTTTAGTTTATGATCTAGAGATAACCACACCCGGATTGTAATGACTATAGGTGGAAGTTCTTTATGCTGATGTGCCGTGTTAGAGTTCAAAATACACAAGAAGCACTGAGAAAATAAATGTTCAATCTCTTATCTTTTTCATATACTTAACAGTTTGGAAAATAGTAAGTAAGGCATTTTGGAAATTATACATAGTATTTTGGTAAGGATACTTTTTTTGGCTATGAATTTCCCAGAGCTTATTTTCTTACTAATTAAGAATCCTGAAATAGATTCCCAGAGTTCATCTGATAGTATCATATTAGAAGACAAAATGAAACTATTTGGTAATATAACACAGTAATTTAAGCCAGGTATTTGATTAAAGCTTCTCAAAGATTCTAGCAAAATCCTCTCGAGTTTTTTGCTTTTTAAATGAAATTCTTTAAGGACAAAAAACAAAACAAAAAACAACAACCCCAAAATAAATCTCCCCCCTACAGAAAACAACAAACAAACACCAAAAACAAACAAACAAAAACACCTCTAGGCAAAGAAATATGACATCATTGAATTGGGACTCACAGCAATCAATTAGAACCTTATTACTCTTGTGAGCTTTGACTATCCAACTAATAGATAAATACAGAGCTGGTTAAGACCAGGGATTTTCAACTTTTTTCATCTCATGGCACACATAAATTAATTACTACAATTTTGGGCACACCAAAAAATACATTATATTTTTTGCCAATCTGACACACATAAAAAAATAGGTATAATTTTGAGTCATTCACACCGGACAGCTATAGTTGTGCTGGCTGTTGCCATTTTTTGATTTGACAATCTCAGGGAAAAGAGGTCAGTGCCCCCGAGTGAATAGTCAGGTGTTGCGGCACACGGGTTGACAATCGCTGGGTTAGATGATCTCTTTCAAAGAGCAAGTGACCCATTATCCCCAGTCAATCTTAAAGTATGTGTAGTTTACTTACAGTAACTACAGACAGACATTCCTTATATTAAAGGCATTTAACTGGAAATGGCCAATGCTACTGGAATCATCTCTACAGATCAGGACAAGTGACGTGGATTCTCACAGGTCTGAGGAAGCTCTGGGGACTGTGTTGAAAGGCAGAGGGCCAGACCTCATGACCATCTTTTCCAGAACTGCGATTCTGGGAGACTCGTTTCTCCCTTGGAAAACCAGATCTCTACATAACACCACACCAGGAAAAGACCCCCGTGTCCACAAGCTAGCCCTGCCTCTGCTCACACCTGCTGCAGCGCCCGAAAAGTGCGCTCTAACGCAGTCCGTTCTCAGGGAATGACTAGTAAAACTGAAAAAAAATCAACACTATCTACTCATCAACTTTTTTTCCAAGTTATGTGGGAAACAAGAAAACCAAGATAAGTTACTCTGGCCTGAAAAACATATCATCCATTCATCGGACACACGTCCTTTCAGAAGGCCGTCATCAGTTTTGTTTTTAAAGCTGCATTTTTAAACCTCAGAGTCAAAATATATAAAAAAAAGTAATTTATTTTACTCTCAAGTAATATAGCATCATTTTCCATTTTATATCAATCATTTGTTTTCAATTAGACGTCTCCAGAGCTTCTAAAAATATAGTCTGTCAAATTCTGTCAATATTATAGCATATGATTTACCTAAATACACATCAAATCTGTCTTTATCTCTCGATGACTGGCCCTTTTCCTTCCCAAATTTACACTGTTAACCATAATCAACACTGTATAAATTGTTTCATTGTTACTTTATGGGAAACACTGAGAGTATCATATAGTTCATAAACAGTCATTCCTCTTTAAGTGACCATCACGACAATGTCCCCTCATCACAAGTGGACATGCCTCACGGCCCACTGGCACCCCGTTTTTCCTAACCAGAGCACAGCTCTCACAGGCTACTCATGGGGCTTCTGGATCAGAACTGAATTTCTTCGATCACAGATCTCTCTCCTCGGGCCTCCTAACTACGAGCCCATGTTGAGACAAATCCTGTTTGTTCTGAGAGAATTTTCTTCTATAGGATGACCACTTGTTTGCTTTCAATGACTAAATCTCAGTGTTAACAGAATTACATTCTGGGCGAGAAATATTAGTCTATGGGAGCTAAAAATTAGGCAATTTCCACGACTGATGGCAGACACATCTTCACATGTCACTCTCGGTTCAATCTGACAGGCACTCTCGAAGGGCAGCCTGGGAATTCCTGGGGGTATTCGGATCTCTTTCACAGAGTCTGCAGTCAAACTATTTTCATAATAATACTAAGATGTAATTTGCCCTTTTCACTGTGTTGACATGTGCCGTGTTCGGGGAAACACTGACAGGTGTGACTGCGGCCGCCTTAGCATGACTCAGGGCCGCGGCTCCGGACTGAACCAGCGGCTCCGGACTGAACCAGCGGCTCCAGACTGAACCAGCGGCTCCAGACTGAACCAGACTGAACCAGAAGCACCAAACTGAACCAGCGGCTCCTGACTAAACCAGCGGCACTGGACTGAACCAGCGGAACCGGACTGAACCAGTGGCACCGGACTGAACCAGCAGCACCGGACTGAACCAGCGGCTCCAGACTGAACCAGCAGCACCGGACTGAACCAGACTGAACCAGCAGCACCGGACTGAACCAGCGGCACCAGACTGAACCAGCAGCACCGGACTGAACCAGACTGAACCAGCAGCACCAGACTGAACCAGCGGCTCCAGACTGAACCAGCAGCACCAGACTGAACCAGCGGCTCCAGACTGAACCAGCAGCACCGGACTGAACCAGACTGAACCAGCAGCACCGGACTGAACCAGTGGCTCCGGACTGAACCAGCAGCACCGGACTGAACCAGCAGCACTGCATTCGGAACCACCTGTGCTCACAGTGAAAGGGAAAACATGTCAGCTTCATGGAAGAATGTCCTTGAAGAAGCATTAAAATGACTATTTTTATTAAATTTCACCCCTTCAAGAGACCTGTGATTCTGTGTAATTAAATTAGAAATACACACAAATCACCTTTGCATACCAAGGTACAAGGACTGTCCAGAGGAAAGCCCTCCTGGCTTTTTGAGCTGTGAGCTAAACCAGCTGCCTTTTTCAGGAAACACCAATTTTACTTGAAGGAACAACGGATAGACAAACCACGGTTAATGAGACTTGGGCACTGGGCAGCCGTCTCCTCAAACATGAACCATGGGGACCTGTCACTCCAAGGAAAACAAGTGATAATATCTGTTGCACTGAGCATAAAGAGTCACTAAGTGGTTTCGACTAACCTTTAAGAAACTCTCCTTGTCAAGTTCCGGCGTAGTATCAAAGAAGAATATCTACAATAATCTGAAACGGTCACAAAGTACTCCTTCCTTTTCCAACTCGATCACTTTGGGAGGCAGAATTTGCTTCGTAAACTTCCACCAAAACAACATATTGCAACAGATTGAATACTTAAGCAAATAAAAAAATCCAACTCTCTTCTACTTATGCATAAGAGATATACAAAAATGTAACACAATGCCACCTTTATCACTAATATTT